>NC_056741.1:922786169-922801169 GCF_019279795.1 Protopterus annectens
CATTGATGGCATGGGTTACATTCATGACAGTGTGAATTGTGCCATGTATATGCTATTCACACCTGTTAACTAGCCTGGATTGTTAATAATGTCACATACAGGTATAGCAGTGTCCCTCGTAATACCTCCAGCAGATGTTAAAGTGTTAGGATGGTACGCCTTTCATAAATTCCTGACATATCATAATAGTTGTACAAGTGTGTTAGTGCAGAAATATCTATTATCACTCCCAATCACGTTATATCAGAGACATGGGATTACTGGTGGTGTTCTTCTGATAATGCTCATGATTGTGCGTGCTTCAGTTTACTGTTGTCCATGAGCCTGTAACTATGTGTCTCACTTGGTGGAGACCTCTGCTGACATTACAGTCATATTCAGACAACTCATTTTGCACAGCTTCACAATGTGCAGTTAACCCCTATTGTCGATAACAACCCTGATAGATGTCCTCTCCATTGTACATGTCAGGATGCTCATATCACAAAGACATCCCTCTTCATTGTTGTCACCTTGTGTGACAGTCACATAATTTACATTTACATTGTACAGTCTGTACTGTTTCATGTCGATATGTGATTAATGTTTCTGCTACAATTGCCTTCATTTAAATGCCCTCCTCTGCTGTACATTAAGATGTTTCACCTGTTCACTTTCTCTGTGTTCATTCCTACAGTTCATCTATGTGTTCCTATTCAATACACACACTTTCCCTGATTGTGTATTTTAAATGACAGTCCATGTAATGTTAAAGAGCATTTATACTACTTTTCTATAGTTGCCTGAAATGGAATTCTACAATACTCTGCACTGTATACACTATCCTGTAATGTGTTTGGACCATATACATTGATAAATTATTAACCCTGGTAATCTCTGTGACATTCCGCACATTCCCACACACCTAGTTTTCCTGTAGGTAAATAGGTTTACATGTTTGCTGCTATCCGTGTTGTTTTCCATGGTGTACTGGCTGGCAACACTGTCGCTAGCCATGAATCCATGCTTATTTATGTTTAAACATGGTGTGCAACATGAATACATAATTAGCACTACTGCTCCTTGTACAAACACTTAAACTCCATGTAGGCTTCTTGAGAAGCATACACAGAGTTTATTGGATGAAATACCTAGGTGGAAGCTCTACTTATTTTTGAAACTTTAGATCAATTGTTATTGCATCTCCTCTATCCAAAATCCAGAAAAAAATGCATCTACAGAAAACTTATCCATCATCTACTTAATTATCAGCTTCTCACTCCCCAACGTGCATTTTGTCCAGGCCATAATACCAACAGTCCCCTTCTCAGCTTCTCCAACATTATTAACCTAATAAGATACAATGGCCACCTGTTTCCCACTGCATCCCTTGATTTGTGAAAAGCTTTTGACACTGCTTCTCATCCCAAACTCATTCAACGACTATATTCTCTTAACATATCTCCATCATTTTTACATCAGTCTGTCAAATGCCAAACTGCCTAGTCACTTTTCCTACCAATCACCATTGGAGTTCTCCAAGGATCCTTTCTAAGCTCTCTGCACTGTAATGTCTTCATAAACAACCTCCATCCAGCATCCAACTATGCCCCCTTAATCCAATATGCTGACAGCTCAGTCCTCCTCAGCTGTGCACAAATGCTGCCCATGCTTTACTTGTAATCCAGCAATCTCACTTTAACTGAATAGTGTGTCAATAACTTACAACTCATTCCATACCCAAAGAAAACAAAGTTACTTCTATTCCTCCCTAAAAATATAATTTAGACAATGAAGCATTTACTATCATCTCACTAAATAATATAGAATAGATCATTTTACATACTAAATTACTAGGAGTCATTATAGATGATCATCTCCTCAAGTATGCATACAAACAACCATTAAAAAGACCCATCGGAAATTGGATACACTCTATAGAGCCAAATACCGCTTCAATGATAGCACCCAGAAGACTATTGCAATACCATTCTGCTGCCAACACTACTGCATAGCTGTCAAATCTTGACAAATTTGCAAACCATACTTCAATCCAGACTGGAGCAATGCTACAATAAGGCAACTAAACATGCAACAAACAAACCTTATAAGGCCCACCTCTACATTGCCTTACAATAACTAAACTGGCTAGAACTCCCTCAATACCTCTACTTTCAAGTGATCCTAACCCACAACATTTTATATAAACCACAAAAAAGCCCAACCTTGGCAGGAATTCATCAGCAATATTCACAGGCAAGAACACATCACTTACAATGCAAACTTCTCTACATAAACAAGTCCAAAAACTCACCTGGTGATACTCTGTACTCAAACTATGTCACAAAACTCTGGAACTCAATCACAGTTGCACCGAGGTTAATTATTAACCTGGTCACCATTAAAACAAACATATCTATCATACAGCTGGCTCTGTTCTTGCAGAGTTCCTGGGTGACGCACTATAAATTAACCATCACACTTCACTGACACCTACCAACAAAACAGATATATGCTCAGTTTTAAGAATATTGTTTTTTCTATTAGCTGATTCTGTCCTCAATTACCAAACCAATCCACATTTTCCCTCTAATAAGTCATTTTCCTCTCATAATCAATACGTTTTTAATACTCTTCATCCAAACTGCTCTTAAAAGTAATATTTCCTCTACAGTAGCAATGACTGTCTATTCATTTGCATGCTTTTAACTCTATAACAATAATATCTACCACTCATCCTCTTCCCTAACAAATATATCTACAAAAAAGCCTGACTTTAAAGCTATCCATTTCAGCTATACATACCTCATTGTAAATACCATTAATATGTCAGTCCATTTTATTTATTTAACATTTGTTTACCAGGAAAGTCCAACTTGGAACAAAACCAATTTTCAGTGGAGGCCCAGGGAGAAACACTCAAGATGCATGTCTTTGTAACGTGAGAGGAAACCAGACCTCCCGGAGGAAACCCACATGAACACAGGGAGGACATGCAAACTCCACACAGAAGGCACTCAGCTGTGAATTGAACTGAAGAACTGTGAGGCGACAATGCAACCGCTGCACTACGTGAGGTGACAGTGCAACCGCTGCACCACTGCACCATCTGTTTATACATATACTGTTGTAAATATCATTGTATATGATCTGTGTACTCTTTGATTTGTTAAACATGTAACTATATTAACAGTGTGTGTCTTACTTGTAATATCGTTGTGGAGCTTTTCTCTCTAGGCCTCCTCTAAAAAGGGGTATTGATGACCAGTTGGACTTTCCCCGTAAACAAATGCTAATAAATAATCAAATGAATTCACAAAGGGAGAAATCCTGATGACAAACTTTTTTTTTCAGGAAGGCTTCATCCTCTCATCACTTCTGCTACCTATGGAAACTAATGTTGAGATTTCTGTACCTTGGAGTAAGAAGAATTATCCAAGATGCTGCAGTCTAGGAATTAGTATGTATCAAAGCACAGTCATATATTGTCAGTCTCATTTTTGAGGTATTTTTGCTGTGAAAGCCAACCTTGCAAAGTAAGCTAGTAATTCCTCTTGCAACTGGAACACCTAAAATGTGTTATTAGTGCATCCATCTATCCATCCATCCATCCACAGCCAATTTTTCCCATTTTTGCACATGGGGTTGGAGTATCACTTCAAGAGTGACAATCATATAGAGCCAATGTTTACACCACCAGGTGGATAGCTGTGCAGTGGCACCATTACTGCATACTTGTCTTTATATATTTATTTTTATTCACAATTTTTTTGCATCCCACTGCCTGCCAACTATCAGACCCCTATTATCTATTGGCCCATTTATTTCTCACAGGGTGAGAGCTGTTCTCATCCCATTTGCTGCCTGTGAGGAGAGAGCTGATCACTGAGCTATCATCATGGGAGCCATATGGGCATTTTATGGATGTGGCCTAACCCCATCCCCTGGTGGTGACATGGCATGCAATTCATATCACCACACAGGGACTGCCTATGTCCCTGATATGGAGACATGACTGCTTCTTCACATACCTCCTCATGGACTATCACACTGATTCAGATGGACCTACCCACATTCCTTCCACAGGGCCTGATCAAAGGGAAGGACCATACATTGCCCAGGAGCACTAAGTTACTCTATGGGGGAGGAGCCACCACAACCATCCCTCTTAGGTGACAGTACCCCTCCATGTCTCTTTCAGCTTCCTGAGCCACTACTCATTGTCTGATTACCTGGACTACAGTCAAAGCTTGATCAGTCCATGCCACAGAACCAGGTATACATGTGTTTATATTTAACAGTAAAACCATCAGCATTAAGTAAGTCAAAGATGATTTGTGTAACAAGTAAGCAGGCTGCAACAGGCTATTTTTTTTGATCCAGTAGGATTTTGTGCTGTTTAATCAACACACAAATATTATTCACATAGACATCTACAGTCTCATCACATCCTCACATAAGTGACTCTATAGAGGTCACAAAGCACAAAACATATTTTTTGCTGGGGTGCTAGCCTCCCTGTAGCCTTCCTTGTCACAGCAAACCATCATACCTTCAATGTCTCTATATATCAACTCCAAGGTAAGTCACTGAGAAAAGAGAAAAGGTGGAATACAAGTCCTGAACTCATCCTTCCTATCTTCTCCAAGTCTAGCAGAGCAAAACATCTGTGATACAGCCAGTTCTGATATTTTGAAATGTTGACCCCAGAGGAACTGAATGATGTTCCTGGGTGATATTTTGAGACACTTAGTGAGTGATGACCTTCACCCTACTTTGTGCTAAAATATAAATCCATTTATATTATCTGTACCTATCTACCTCCTGGTAATAACAGTGCCATCACAGAAGATATCCTCTGCTGGTTATCCCAAAACTTACCCCAAGAAACTATAATCCTCGGGGATTTTAACACTGACTGGAACTGTTGTAGCGGAACTCACCCTACCACCCATATTAACCTATTTGTTTTTTTCTCAAACCATTACCTCCCCTACAAGAATAAACAAGCCCAATAAGAAAGAAAGCACCTTAGATTGGATTCTTATAAATAATCATTGTTAGATATTATGAATATAAAGCTGAAATTAATTCTGTTGTAAATATGCTGAAAGAAAAAGTTTGCTTGAATATATGTATAGAGTTTACAATGTGCATTCATACTATATGTATAACAGATAGGCTTCTCTTCACAGCATCAGAAAATGCCTAAGAAAGCAATACTGGAAAACAAGCATTACATGATTTTCTCATGTTTGTAGAACAAATATCTATTAACAGATATCCTTTTTTATAAATTCAGCAATACGTGATGTTTTTCCAGTAGGAACAGCTTATACAGATGTTTCCTTTCAGAATGGCATCCTCACATCAGCAAAAGTGCTTAAATCACAAAAGGACAATAGAAAAGTCTAAAACAGACATTATGTGACTTCCCACATAAGGCCAGAAAAACATACCAAGAGGAAATGTGTGCGTGACTAGCTCTGTATATAGCTATTGTAGTAATTCAGTTATGTGAGAGAAGGACAGAGAGAGGTATTTTGTAGAAGTCATCATTCATATCTGTAATGAAGGAAAACTTTGTAAATATATGCTACAAATCTGACAGACTACATGTGGTTTGTTATAAAATAAGTTATCTGTAACTGTGCTTATAGCTGCAAAATATATTTCTTTATCAGTGTGCAATTTGAAAGGCTTGGTGCTTTAAACAGACTACAGATGGAGTCATGCAAAGCTATGTGTCTCTGATTCAGCAGTAAACAGCACAGCAAGACTGTGTGTCTTAAGAAGACTTCAAATCCCACAGCAAGTAAGCAGTAAGCAGAGCAGCTCCATATAATTTTTCAATGGTGATCCTTTGACAACGTTCCTAGCCTGTATCCAAAAACAGGGGGAGTGAATGGGTAATGTCACTCCTGTAAAAGCACAGTAACGTTTATGTGAAGTACTTCAGATTTCTACAATTTTCAACAGTTTGTAGCAATACAGTTTAATAGACGTCTAAATCTGGTGAGACTGCATTGCAGGAAGGTGGAGCAGTTCCATAAATTCTTCAGAAAAGGTACAAGACGAAGTTGTAAGACTGAATCTGCCAGTTTTGCTGTACCAACTTCACAAGTGACTACAGAAACTTTTCAACCATCTACAGTAAAGCAGCTTGGCCATCTGCCTGTCTGTTGACTGGTAAGAAAATTATTCTGTGTTACATACAGTATGAATGCCATAGAGGTAATAATAATAACAGAATAAATGTATATACAGCATATTAGCAAATGTAAAACCTTATTAGGGCAAGTTAATAGTAAGGCATTATGCAAATGGATTGCAATTTGATAGTAAGGCATTATGCAAATGGATTATAATATTTGACTGGTATCTGAAATAAAATCATGTGTGGTATAAAAATGTTTATTGTGTGTACAATGTCATAAAATACAGTGCATGCCATTATCCAAAGGTTAGACTGTACAGACAAAAATTGTAAAGGTAAAGAACCAAGAAAAGTTAATATGTTGACATTATATTCAAATGTTAGACAGTTATGTTCTGTCACCAGATGTAAAAGGTTTATTTCAGAGTTGCAACAACAGTCAAATCAGTTACTGATAGACACTCTAGTACATTTTGTTACAAAGAAATGTAATAAACTTCTAAAAGACAGACACAATGAGTTCAGGAAGCTTAGACAAGTTATACACACATCTTTTCAAAAGTGCATAGGAGTTTCAAATTCAGCAGAACAGCTTACTAAAGAATGTCAGAAAGACCATGCAACATCACAGGAAATTCAACAGCAGTTGCAGGATAAAGGAAATAAATTAGCTCAACTGACAAAGACTGGGAATTTCCTGCATACACAGTTAATCTGTGCAAAAGAAATATATTTTATAATATGTTTATGTTTTGAAAATGGTTAAGCATGCATGCTAGGATGGTAGGGACAAATCATTTTTAAATGTTTTACTTTCATTCAGTTAAAGCAAGACATCTATCAGTACTACAGTAAAGTAAAGCATATGAATGCCATTCTTAGCTCAGTCAAAAGGTAAACAAAACTGTTCTAGTGTATAAAAATTAAATAAAAATAGTTAATAAGAATAAAGATTTAAAGTCACAAGACTGACATGCTTGTATAAAGATATACACATACAAGACATACATGCATGTGTGTTCTTTTCATCTAGAGTACATTTGTTTACAATGCACAAAAGCAAAAGGTAGACAACAGCAAATATAAATAAACATATGTTATAATTGTATAGTAACACCAAACAGTTAAAGTTCTGAATTTTAAAAATAAATAAAATCACAGATGGTATTAGTCAAACAGTTTTTGTAAAATTAATGGCAGGACAGTTAAATAGATAAATAAATAAAAAATATTGAAATCCATGTAAGGTAATTGTAAAATAATGTCTATTTATGTTGTATAAATGCATAGTTATGCAAATCACAATCACATTAAAGGAAAAATGCCAAAAGAATTAAATATAGTTTACAGAGTATGAAATGTGAGCTCAGACCTTCCTAGACTGAATGAATAGTTACAGGAAATGTTGAAAAGATAAGATAAACAACAAGACTGATTGCCAGGCAAGTAGCTTGAGTTTTTCTAAAGCATCATTGTTATTAAAAAATACTTGTTAAAATGTTTACAAGCAACACTATTTAGTAATTGTCATAAAATGCCACAATTGTGCATAGATGTCACTGATAATCTGTTTGCAAGTAAATGTTAAAAGAAAAAAAAAACTCAGTTGCATCAAGTACAGCCAGCAAATGGGCTATAGTATATATACAGTTCAAATCAATTGTGCAGGAGGGTGTAAATACCTACTAGAGGTAATATACAGTGAAAGCTTTATTTAGTAACCTAATAAAATAAATGTATAACCAAAGTGTTGGGCTGACATACATTCTATTCTCACAGCATAGGGCAGGTAAACAGTGCTGAAGTACTACAGGAGGGTACTTTCTCAGTTTTACACTGACTGTATAAGGGGAGGGCACTTTCTCAGTTTTACACTGACTGTATAAGCAGTACTGCACAAGGGTCTGAAATAAAGCTACAGAAAAAATAATCAACAAGGGTCTGAAATAAAGCTACAGAAAAAAATAAACAACAAGGGTCTGAAATAAAGCTACAGAAAAATAAACAACAAGGGTCTGAAATAAAGCCACAGAAAAAATAAACAACAAGGGTCTAAAATAAAGCTACAGGAAAAAATATCTCATTCCTTCTTGACAATACTCTTTTATGGGGGGAAAAACAGGTATTAGTATATTAGAAATACTGGTAAACTGGATTAAACCTGACAGGATAAGATATTTTACAAGTTGTTAATAGCTATCATAATGGTTATTATTGTATTGTTTAGAATTAAATTGTATTTACAACCTGAGAAAAACAGGTATTAGTGTATTAGAAATACTGGTAAACTGGATTAAACCTGACAGGATAAGATATTTTACAAGTTGTTAATAGCTATCATAATGGTTATTATTGTATTGTTTAGAATTAAATTGTATTTACAACCTGTTAAAATGTAAAGTTATACAAGAGATGGTTTAAAAAACAAGAGATGGCTTAAAATTGATTACAGCTATATAAGAGAAAGTAAAGACATGTAAAAAAACTAAACAAGAATGGTCACTATTTTAATATGTTTTTGGCAAAACATTGTTGGTATAAAAAAGCATGAATATTTTTAATTGCGGAGTATGTAGTTTAAAATAACAGGACATATCAGTATCAGTTCCACTAGATATTTCTAAAGAGACATAAACATTTTCCAAGATTTTGCTCAATATTAATATTATTAAATTTGTAAGATTAGACTAAATGTACTTTATAGTCATTGTATGTACAAATGCAGAAGAATTCAGTAAAATGATAGTCTTTGTATGTACAAATGCAGAAGAATTCAGTACAAATTAAATGAATGTCTAGTAATAAATATGTGTGAAAAAACATGTTTTAAAAAAATGGGTCCAGTATACCTAGTAAATTGAAATGCATAAATAGCAAACAGTCTGTGTAAATACATACTGTACAGGATACATCGTAATAAGTTCAAAAGTAATTTGTCAAGTTGTAATATCACTGGTTTTACCCCAGTAAAATAATTGCTTTCAAATATTTATTATCTAAGCCCAGTTCAATATTTTACCAAGATGTTATTGAGCAGTTCAGAGACATGAACACGATGTGATGGTTAAAATGACATTAAAACTGTATATTTTCAGCAGTGTATAAATGCTTGCAGTAGCACATAGTTATTGTCTCTTATAGTTAATTCAACAGTTGCAAAGAGTTAATGAAACAATTCTAAGTCATAAATTAAATTCTGTGATTGCAAAAGAATAAATTAATCAAGTAAAATTAAAACAGACACAGCTCATAACTGATAAAATATTTTCACAGAATGGTCTGCAAAAGAAAAAGTTGTGAAATACATTCAGGTTTGGTAGTAATACATGTTTTCATTGTATTAACTATGTAAAATTGCATTTTGACTTGTATCAAAAAAGACTAAAGGCTTTGTTTCTTAATGTGTTTTTTATATAGAATGTTTTGAGTATGTTTAAAAACAGAGGGAATTGTTAGATATTATGAATATAAAGCTGAAATTAATTCTGTTGTAAATATGCTGAAAGAAAAAGTTTGCTTGAATATATGTATAGAGTTTACAATGTGCATTCATACTATATGTATAACAGATAGGCTTCTCTTTACAGCATCAGAAAATGCCTAAGAAAGCAATACTGGAAAACAAGCATTACATGATTTTCTCATGTTTGTATATTAACAGATATCCTTTTTTATAAATTCAGCAATACGTGATGTTTTTCCAGTAGGAACAGCTTATACAGATGTTTCCTTTCAGAATGGCATCCTCACATCAGCAAAAGTGCTTAAATCACAAAAGGACAATAAAAAAGTCTAAAAACAGACATTATGTGACTTCCCACATAAGGCCAGAAAAACATACCAAGAGGAAATGTGTGCGTGACTAGCTCTGTATATAGCTATTGTAGTAATTCAGTTATGTGAGAGAAGGACAGAGAGGTATTTTGTAGAAGTCATCATTCATATCTGTAATGAAGGAAAACTTTGTAAATATATGTTACAAATCTGACAGACTACGTGTGGTTTGATATAAAATAAGTTATCTGTAACTGTGCTTATAGCTGCAAAATATATTTCTTTATCAGTGTGCAATTTGAAAGGCTTGGTGCTTTAAACAGACTACAGATGGAGTCATGCAAAGCTATGTGTTTCTGATTCAGCAGTAAACAGCACAGCAAGACTGTGTGTCTTAAGAAGACTTCAATCCATCACACCAAGCACCAAGAAGCAAGCAGCAGTAAGCAGCTCCATATAATTTTTCAATCATCCCCAGACTTATGAAGCTGGTACCCTCCCTGATGATGTGAGTGACTACACTCTCACCTACATCATCAAGCATAAGACCAATCCACCCATTCCAACCTTATGTAGGACAATTAGAACAAAGAAAAATTTTACCCCCAATCTCTTCCAAAGCGAACTTAGAGCATGTAACTGGCCACCCTTAAAATATCTCCTACTGGAGGAAGCTGTTAAATATTTTAATTATAACTTCCTAACCATAGTAGACCACCATGCTCCAACCCATTCTATCAGAATTAGAATCAAATCTGCCCCATGGCTTTCAAAAGAAACCAAGCAAAAAATCCATCTTAGAAATAAATACTGGAACAAATGGCATATAACCAAAAACCCAGTAGACCAACAAAACTTCAGACAGCTGAAAAATTTCACTAAAAAAGCTGTACTCTCTGACAAAAGAAACTACTACTTACAATTCCAGCAGACTCACCATAATAACCCACAAAAGTTCTGGGCAAGTATTAACCAACTACTACACCCAGGACAATCTGTCACACCAAACCCATAAGGCACAGACCCTGAAAATCCCAAGCTCACAGCCAATGCCTTTAATACCATCTTTACTGAATCCATTCAAACACTTGCCAGTCAGTTATCACCTAATATCTTTCTTAAATCTAACTCTGACTCTACCCAACCCCCTCCATTTCACCTCCAACCAGTCCCAACAACTTATATTCTTACCCTTACCCAAAAACTAAAGCCATCCTCTCCTTCAGCGGACTAACTACCCACTGAATATCTACAAAAGGCAGCCAAAACCATCGCCTATCCCATTTCCATCCTGATCAATAGAACCATCAGTGAAGAAAATATCCCTAGTATCTGGAAAGTCTCCTACATTATCCCACTACATAAAGGGGGAAGCTCTACTGGCTTTTCCAACTACCGTCCCATCGCCTTATTATCTCCTTTGGCTAAGATCATGGAAAAATTTATCCACAGGCAAATGCTTGACCACCTAATAAAAAATAATTTACTCTCCAGCTGTCAACATGGTTTCAGACCTTCCCACAGCACTACTACTGCCCTCCTTTCCTTTACGGATTGTATTAACAAAAAATGTAACCACAATATGCTTTCCTCTGCATTGTTTATTGATCTGTCCAAGGCATTCGATATGGTAAATCACCAGATACTTATAAACATCCTTAAATCCCTGTCACTAGATGAACTTGCTATAAAATGGTTCATGTCCTACTTAGACAACAGGCAACAGGCTGTGCTTTGGCACAATATTCTATCTACCCACCTGCCTGTTAACCTTGGTGTCCCTCAAGGGTCCATATTAGGACACGGACTTTTTTTGATATTTATCAATGACCTTCACCTAGCAATTTACCAAGCTACATGCATGCAATATGCAGACAATTCTACCCTCATATGCTCATCCACATCCAAATCTGAAATTTACTCTCTTACCCAAAAGGTGTTCAACACAGTTAAACAATGGTTTACACAGCGCTGTCTCCTTCTGAACCCTAAAAAAATGAATTCCTCCTTTGTAATCCTACTTGTAGGTCCTCTCCTATTGATTTTACAGTTACATCCATTAATGGTACCCTCATATTCCCTGAACCAATAACCAAACTACTAGGTATCACCATAGACAACAACCTCAACTTTAACACCCATATCAATAATACTCTAAAAACTGTTAACATAAAACTAGGCTCTCTCTATAGGATCAAGCCCTTCCTTTCTCCTATAACTAGAATACCTATTGCTCACACTCATCTAATCTCTACACTCCTCTACACTTCACCCATATATACAAATCTATCTAAAAACAACCTCATTAAGATGGAACATTCTTACAACAACATAGCCAGATTTGCTACATGAAACCCATTCAGAACCCACCACTGCCATAATCTAAAACAGCTAGGATGGCCTGAACTTCAAAATCAGCTTAAATTCCACCAACTGACCATTGCCCATAAAACCCTCTACCAACCTACTAATACTCCTATACTATCTAACCTCATCATTCCATATACCAATCTGAAGACAAACGATCATCTCACAAACTTCTTGTAGATATTTCTAAATCAAACAACAAGGCTGGGGACCCACTCTTCTTTAATACTGTTGGAAGATACCGGAACATACTTCCTAGTGAACTTTCCTCACTACCCTCTGAAACGCTTTTCAAAAGCAAACTAAAAATCTTCCTTAAAACACACTGGTTGTGCCCCTGTACTAAGCCTGACTAAGAAACTCGCTCTCCTAATCTCGCTTCTGTCTATCATCTTCTTCTCATTAATCAAAATCTGCTTTCCTTAATTTACAACATAACCTTCTCCTACTATATACTTTTAATTGCATCCTCTGGAAGCATTATTATAACAACCTCTTATTACTAACACATTTATATTTATGTTTATATTTACTTCATTATATTATAACCTACCTTATTCTTACATTATGTATTAACCTGTTTATTGTATTGTACCTGCAATTCTTTTGCACTATGTTATGAATGTCTGCCCTCTTTAATTATCTCTATACTGTAACACACTTTGTACATATGAACTTTTGTATATTTGATTTTGTTTTGAATATGAGATGTTATGCTTTTGATCCATGGAGCTTATCTCCCCGGGCCTCTACTGAAAATGGACATGTATCCAGTTAGACTAGTCTGGTCAACAAATGTAAAATAAAAAAGTAAATAAAAATAAATAAGTGTATGTGCATGTGCGTCATGCTTCTAGATGACGATCAACACAACGGAAAAAATAGAAGCAAAAAAAATGACAAGTTTTTTTTTTTTTTTTGCAGAAGGACTTCATTCTTCAGGCACTCCTGCTGCTAATGTATACTAACACTCAGATTAGTGTTGGATAATAAATAAATGTTGTGTGAATTAAGATTAATCATCTCCTCATCTCTGAATTGTACAGGCTAGGCTAGGGTAGAAGGACATCATATTCTGTTTAATCATTCCTCTGTCCTTCTACTGCACTTAAGTAATACCATATAAGGCTACCAGTCCATGGTGTTCTTTTACCACACCCAAGGAAGCATGATTTCTCTGTTCAGTGTCACCTGGGTTTGGAACCTAATTTGGTCATCATATGGTCCAAATGACATGGAAGACGTGTTGGTGCATATCATTTTGCAAACCATGGAGCACACTCACCATATTCACAATGCCGTTAATAGCACTCCACTGTGTCTGGATCACTGTCATGCACATCTTTTGGTTAAAGCAAAGTGTCATAGCCATATCAAGGATGATACTTGAGTCATGGCAGCACCTAACCCCCACATGTCTCTCCCCCCATGGCAGCATACCTCTGACCCTCTTAGCACAACAAATCTGGACAAAGCCAAAAATAATGTGGGAGGGGGAGGGGCAAAGCCTCAAAAATAGAGACAAATTTTTAAATATTGCTTTCATAAATTTAGAAAGTTGCTAGATTAAAAGGTATTGTGTTATCATGCATCTTCTGAAGTATATGAAGTCTGAAACTCAAATGCCTGTTATTATTTAGTGAATTCAGTCATCACTGACTTGACACAAAAATCCAGAAAACCACAAATTTTACCATGTTCAGATCAAAAATAGCAGGCAAAAATCTGGACATTCTACCAAAATGTGGACAGCTGAAAGGTATGCATGGCAGGCATTTGCACTTCAGAGGTAGTGTACATTTCAGACATTGCGTATGCTGGAGACATGGGTGGAATTCATCAGCAACTCTCGGGTATAAGATGCCCATCATGGCCTAATTTGCTCAGCCTGTATCTCTACAGGAGCTTTGGTAATGGTGGATTTGAGTTTTCCTACCATGCCTGTTACATGTTGCCTTTACCAGCAGTGACTGGTGCTCTGTAGATATCGACCCTTTGTTGACCTGTTGTGCTAGAAAGCAGGAGCACTTAATATCATTATCTGCCCGCGCTCGCACACACACACGCACACACACGCGCACGCATACACACACACACACACACACACACACACACACACACACACACACACACACACACACACACACCTCTCAACTGTACAGATTTTTGAAGAATGTCCAGATTTTTGCCTCATATTTTTGGTCCTTTTCATAAAATTGTGGTTTTCTGGCAAATTATTAGCAAATCATTAAGGAGTGAAGTTAAAAAATAACGACAGACATTTGAGTTTCAGACTTCACACTATTTAGGAAATTCATGCTAATGTAAAACCTGTTACACTATCAGCTTTCTAAGTTTGTAACAGCAATATTTAACAATTGTCCCTATTTTTGGGCTTTGTCCCACTTTTATTTATGGCTTTGTCCAGATTTCTTGCTCTAAGAGGTTGAGAGGTATGTCACACACACACACACACACACACACACACACACACACACACACACACACACGCACGCACGCACGCATGCACGCACGCACGCACGCACGCACACACGCACACACACACACACTCACTCCTATAATCCATTAAACACAGCTATAGTATACAGTATGTTGACATACATGACATGACTTCTCATATGGATTGTTGCAAACCAAACCTGCTTGGAAGGAAAAATATGCAGGTGGGACTTGGTCAGGCCTTCTCTTTAAACATATAGTGG